>NC_052146.1:23537998-23571207 GCF_902713615.1 Scyliorhinus canicula | reverse complement strand
CCTCTTGAGCAAGGTAGAAGGCTGCTTATTTTTTGACCCAACTACGTACCTGGAGATACCTCAACCCATCAGCGTCTGTAAGCCCATATTTTTCCTTCAGTTCCCCCAGGCTCCCAAACCAACCCTCTAAGTCTCCCACCTTCTCCAAACACGTTTCCTTCCACTCCTAAACCTCGCGTGCAACCTAGCAGACTCCAATAGCTGGTTTCCACAGATAAGGCCTTGAGGCAGTGCTCCAATTAAAATGTTGACGGTGTTGCCTCCATTTAAAAAAACAAAACATTTAGAGTATCCAATTCTTTTTGTCCAATTAAGGGGCAATTTAGCGTGACCAATCCACCTAACCAGCACATCTTTGGGTTGTGGGGGTGAAACCCACGCAGACATGGGGAGAATGTGCAAACTCCACGCAGACAGTGACCCAGGGCTGGGATTCGAGCCCGGGTCCTCAGCGCTGCAGTCCCAGTGCTAACCGCTGCACCCCATCCCTCAATTTTTAACGTGGCTACTACCACCGGGTTAGTCGAGTATTTCTTTTTACCAATGCTTCTAGGCTTGTCCCCCTCAGAGTCTGCTTCCACCCGGACCCAAAGCCCTTCTGAATCCTTGCACCACTCTAGCACCTTTTCAGCATTAGCTGCCCAGTAGTAGTATTGAAAGTTTGGCAACGTCAAGCCCTCTACTTGTGTCTCCCTCTAGAATACAATCCCCCTGATCCTCTGGCCCTTACCAGATCAAATAAAATCAGTCACCAGCCGGTCAATCTCTTTAAAGAACGCCTTGGGCAGGAATATAGGCAGGCACTGAAATAAAAATCTTGGCAAGATGTTCATCTTAACTGATTCTACTCAGCCCACCAGGGATAATGGGAGACTGTCCTATCTTTGCAGGCCGCCTTGATCTCCACCAGACGTGTGTAATTCAACCTCGAGTCGTCCCCCCCCCCCCCCCCCCCCACTGTCCAAACGACTACTCCAGAAGGATAATCATGAAAAACAGAACAGAGGATACACCCCCATCCAAACAGCTCTACCATTACCCCAACTCAACTCGTAACAAAATGAAAATAAAATATTTAAACCTCAACCATCCAACAGCCAAACTGCATCCCTCACATGCCCAGCTCTTGATTTGTGATAAAGTCACCCTCTTGCTCCGGAGTATCAAAATAATAAGTCCTTTGAGTCAAACGTGACTCTTAGCTTTGCTGGGTACACCACCCCAAACTGGACTCCTCAATTGAAAGGAACGTCTTCACCTTATTAAAGCCACCCGTTGCTTCACGAGTTCCATGCCATTGTCTTGGTAAATTATTACCGGGTTACCATCCCAGTTGATGCTTTCTTGGCCCATTCCAGGACCCCCTCATTCCTTTGGAAGCTGTGAAGCCAAATGATCAGTACTTAAAGTGGCCCATTCTGTCGCAGCTTCGGCCTCAAGGCCCTGTGTGCCCTGTCTGACTCTGGCTGAGAGAACTTCCCAGCAGCCTCTCATGTAAGCAATTTCATCAAGTTTTTATTTGTGTTAAATGTAGAAAATTGTTAGATTTCTTATCTTCAAAACAGCGTCCCCGTCATTGAATTTCCCCACCATCAACATCTTGGTGGTTATCATTGATTTAGAAACTATACTTTTTCGACTAAATACCGCGGAAGTAAGAATGGGTCAGGGGCTAGGTATTCCATGGTAACTCCTGACACCAGAAAACCTTCCCACCATCTACAAGGCACAAATCAGGAGTGTAATAGAATAATTTCCACTTGGTTGGGTTCAACTCTTCAGAACTCAACATTATCCAGGGCAAAGAAATGTATTTGTTTGTCTCGTGGAAATTATAATAAAGACAAATTCTTCGAGCTTCGATTCGGGAAATTTATTTGACACAAATATTTGCAGAGAGGGCCGTAGTCTGGCTAAATAGCCATTCCACAGTACTCTGAATTATACAGTTGTAAACTATTATATTTAGTGTGAAATATTCACACTAACTTTGAAGAGATAAAACTTTGGGAACATACGCATGAGGAAATATGAATGTGAATGTTTTGCCCTTGGTTTAAAAACAATTCTCGTACACATTTGTTATCTTTCAGAGGACAATGTGTTATCATAATAAGGCAGAGTCCAAAATACTAAGCAGTATTTTGTTTACGTTACCTGACCTTATTTTCATTCAAAAGCAGTGTTAAAATATAGTCAAGCGTGCGTTAGCAAGTGTCTTTTCTTTAATAGGAACTAATATTAATGTATTCTCTAAGCGGGCAACTAATCCTCACATTAACTTCCCTTCCACAGTTAGGCACCACCCACCACGTTAAGCAATCGTTCTTCACTACCAGCGCCTCCTATCTACAAAGTACATTATAGGAAATCTTATACCCGTGGCCTGTACCACTAAGAAGAAGAGCAGTGAGCTCTGTAATCTTCAAGTCACACACCATTCTGACTTGAAAATATATTGTAATTTTTTTCACTGTCACTGAGTCAAAATCCTTGAACTCCGTCCCTAGCAGCACTTTCAATATAGGTCAACCTTCATCACACAAAGTATGACGGCGGCGCTTCAAGAAGGCACCTTCTCAAGGGTAATCAAAGATCAGCAATAAACGCTGGCCTTGTGCCCACAACTTATAAATGAGTAATGAAGTAACGTTTACCTTGTCTTTGACTTCTTGGAGAATTGACGTATTGAGGAAATATGCAGATTCTTGTAGCAGGATCCTCCTTTAACACTTTTACCATATCTATGGAAGACATGTATTAATCCTATGGATGCGATTTCCCCTAAGCACAAACTTTAAAAAATACCTCTAATGTGTATCACAATGGCTTGACCATCAGTGATAGAAGGCAGAATATTTCAGCCAGCAGACTCATTTTTTGGTCCTTGCCACATTTTACAGCAGCAGATTTAGGTCAGTTTATTCTTCCAGAAGGAAAACAATTAAGAACCCATCTCTGGATTGCCATCCAATTAGGGGTGGCAAGCAGCCTACGGAATCATGAGGTCAATTCCCCATTGAAAGGGCAACTAACAGCTTTCATTATCAGCAATGAGTGCTACTAAGGGGAATGCAGCAGGATTGCGAGAGATGTGATGACAGCCTGATCAGTCTGAATATAGTTGTTAATTGTATTAATTGAGTTGAGGGCATTGATTGAATGGTGACATGAGCACATATAAAGAGACGTACTGATGCAAGGGTCGGTGGAGTTAGTAGACATACCTGTCATGTTTCACTTTGTGAATAAATCTATTTCAAATAAAGACTGGCTGTGAGTTTTCCTTTACCAACTAGCTATCAAGAATATAACAACCACTGCATCACTTCAGGTTTATTGGAGGCATTGGTCTCCAGAAGGTTCTCACAATGGCAAGCCTCTGCCAGCCGAAGACATCGACCGTGCCATTTTTTTGCCATTTAAGATTGGAAACCCTTGAATTGGCATTCCAACCTCTCACCAACAGTAAACTCCTCTGAGTTACCAAAATGTGAAGTTGGTGGAAGATTGCTGTTAGAATTTCCTAATTATCCACCTTGGTTAGTTCCCAGCTGCCAGCGGGTGGGTTCCACGTTTCCCCCGAGATAAACTACCTGAGATGCATATTCATCGGCAAAGCAGCTCCGCACTTTTGCCTAACTACCTCCATTTTACTCCATCACAGCCTCTAAATCACCTCTAAATTTGAATTAATTGAGTCACTAAGCAAATAATGATTGGCCTTCGAAGATAGAATCATTTGATAGTCAAATGTTACTGGAATGTCAAAGCATTTCACAGCCAGGAAAGAATTTCTGTTATAATTTAAAGTGGTTTGCAATTTGACTGAAATGTGTATAAATGTGAAAAAAATAAATACTCCCTTCCCCCTGGGTTTTTGAAGGGCCACGGGTCCACCATACCCACCTTATCCATAAGCTCACCCAGCTTCTTCGGCATTCATATCCTAC
The DNA here is from genome assembly GCF_902713615.1 of Scyliorhinus canicula. Lineage (NCBI taxonomy): Eukaryota > Metazoa > Chordata > Chondrichthyes > Carcharhiniformes > Scyliorhinidae > Scyliorhinus > Scyliorhinus canicula. The sequence continues at coordinate 23,567,254 of NC_052146.1, read as the reverse complement.
CCATCGACCTGGGGCTCGACCTATTCACCCTCGGCTCTAGGACACAGTTAAAATACCCTCCCATAATCAACTGGTGCATGACCAAGTCCTGGATTACTGCCAGAAATCCCCTCATAAAACCTACATCATCCCAAGTAGGTGAAAAATGAAATGAAAATGAAAATCGCTTATTGTCACAAGTAAGCTTCAAATTAAGTTACTGTGAAAAGCCCCTAGTCGCCACATTTTGCCGCCTGTTCGGGGAGGCTGGTAGGTGCATACACATTCACCAACACCACCGGCGTCCCTTCTAATACCCCACGCGCAATCACATATTTCCCGCCTGGGTCCCTCACTTCCTTCATGCTCACAAACCCTGTTTTCATGCTCATCAAAATTGCCAACCACCGCAACCTTGAACAAATGGCGAGTTGAAACCTTGACCAACCAATCCCTTCCTTAGTCTAACCTGGTCCTTCACACAAAGGTGTGTCTCCTGCAGAAAGACCACATACACTTTAAAGTTCCTGAGGTGCGCAAAAACCCGAGATCTTTTAACTGGTCCGTTGATCCCTCGCATGTTCCACGTTATCAGCCTTCCCAGAGGCTTCCTTCTCCATTGCTGTCTACCATCTGTCATCCTCCCCTTCTAGCTATAGCCCCATTAATTCCACCCAGTGCTCGGTCCTTCCAAGATGGCCCCCTTCTCGGCCCGTGACCATGTCTCTTCCCACCTTGCCTCGTTGCGTCGCCCTGCCTATCCCCTCTCTCTCTTTCCCTCCTCGTCCCCGATGGCCACCTCTCTTGGCATTCCCCCCCACCTCACTTCCGTTCACCAGCATTACTTGCTAGCGTGGCTGCCCCTGCCCAAAGGCTCTCTCTCTCTCTCTCTTTCCCCCCCCCCCCCCCCCCCCCCCCCCCCGACTCTGCTCAGTGAAGAAGGCTCCCCGCTGACCATGCCCTCCCCCACCCAAACAAAGACTCCTGCTGAACTCCAGGTCACCTTCCCCAAAAGCAAGCAAACAAGAGAGAGATAAAACACACACAGCCCTAGGAAACAGGAGAGGGGGGAATGGGGACAGCCATCCCCCCACAAACTTTTCAACCTTGCTACACTTTGTCAACCCAACAGTAAATAACAAACACGAAAAAGAACCCCCTCCAGATCAGAGGAAAAGAACCCACCCCCACTCTACCGTATTCCCAATCATTTCAAAGCACCTCAGTCTCCCAGAATTGTTCAATTTGGTTCTCCCCCAGTTTATGCTCCTTGATGAAGTCCTCTCTGCCGCATCTGGAGTCTCAAAGTAATATTCCTGGCCTTCATACATCACCCATAATTTTGCTGGGTAAAGCACCCCAAACCTGATCTGCTGCCGATATAGCACCACCGTGGCCTTGTTGAACCCTGTACGCCATTTTGCCAGCTTAGCTCCAATGTCCTGATATATTCTGACCTTGTTCTCTTCCCATTCACAGTTGCGCTTCTCCCTGGCCCACTGCTAGATCTTCTCTTTCTCCACAAACTTTCGAGTCTCACAATCGCTGCCCACAATTGCTCCCCTGATCTGGGCTTCTGCCTCAGAGACCTGTGCACACTGTCCACTTCAGGGTCCTTATCCGGCACCTGCTCCGCCACTAGCCCCGCCAGCATCCTCTACATATACCTCGTGGCATTCGCACCTTAGGCAGGCCCACCATCTGCAGGTTCTGCCTTCTCGAACTGGCCAGGTATTTCACTTTCTGCCGGGTTTGGTAACCACCGGACATATTACTCCCGGGGAAACTACTTTTCCGACCTTGAACCACACCTTTCTGTCGAAATTGCACCCAATATCGGGTAAAAAGAGCTCTTTTCTCTGCTTTCAAGCAGGAGCTGCCCTGTGTGTGACCACTCACACCATGGTTGCCACTGGAAGTCCTTGTCTGTCATGTTTGAATTTGGTATAATTCTGGAATTTGGTGGGCTACTTGCCAGTGGGATAGGATGTTCATAGAACCATAGAATTTACAGTGCAGAAGGAGGCCATTCAGCCCATCGAGTCTACACTGGCCCTTGTAAAGTGCACCCTATTTAAGCCCACACCTCCACCCTATCCCAGTGACCTCACCTAACCTTTCTTTTGGACATTAAAGGCAATTACAATGACCAACCCACAGAACCTGCACATATTTGGACTGGTGGGAGGTGGCAGCCAGAGGAAACCTACGCAAACATGGGAAGAACATGCAGACTCTGCACAGTCAATGACTCAAGCCGGGAATCGAGCTTGGGACCCTGGTGCTGTGAAGCAACAGTGCTAACCACTGTGCTACCGTGCCACCCCTGAGAGGCCTGAGCCAGCAAATAATTTGATGGGTATGACTGTCAGCTTTGACTAGCCTGCGTGCTGGGTCTCCCAATCTTTGCACAAGTCCCCAGATATAAGTGAGGATGGTTTTGAATTGTCAACTACACTGTGTCCATTTTGTGTCTGAATCTGATACCTGGTCCATGCTGATTGGTCCATCTTTTTATTTGGTACAACTTGACCTAGGTGTCACATGCTGCAAAGATGCAGCCACCCAATTCGACCCTGCAATGTCCTCACTATGATCGGGGACAACTTCTGTCAAAAGTGGCAGATCTTCCTCACAGATGAGTCAAGCAACAGCCTGACATGACATCACAGAATGGTTACAGCACGGAAGGGAAGTTGTGTTCATTTTGGCTCTGCAAGAGCAACTCGCCAAATTCCATTCTCTTGCCATTTCTCATAGCCCTGCAAATCTTTTCTCTTCAGATAATTATCCGATTCCCGTTGAAAGTCACAGTTGAATCTGGCTCAGCCAGCCACACACTGAGGCGGTTCTTTCCAGATCCGAACCACTAGCTGATTTTCCCTCCTGTTGCCAGTGCTTCATTTGCCACTTGCCTTAAATTGGTGTCTTCTGGTTTTAGACACTTGCACCAATGGAAACATTTTCTCCCTATCTATTCCATCCAGACCACTTGTGATTTTCAATACGTTTATCAAGTCTTCTGTCAACCGTCTTCCAGGAGAACAGCTCCAGTTTATGCAATCTATTCATATAACTGACGTTCTTAATCCCTGGAACAGTTCACATGAATACTTTCTGCACCCTTCACATCCTTTCTAAAGTGTGCTGCAATACTCTAGAGGAGTAACCAGTACTTTATACAGATTTATCACAATGTTCTTACTTTTGTATTCAATGCCTCTATTTATAAAACCCAGAATCTTGTATGCTTCCTCAACCTGGCCTGCCATTTTCAGTGATTTATGCACATATACCCCCAGGTCCCTCTGTTCCTGCATGCATGTAGTCACACTCACAGAATTATCCCTTTCAGCCTACATCACCAGTGGTATACTGTAATGAACTCCAATTGGCTTTATTGGTTGGCCAATTGGAGTATGAGCTCACTCAATGATAGCTCATTGAGGGGGCCCATATAATCACCTGTGTAGGCTTTGTGAGCAGTCTTAAGTTGACTGGACTGCTAGTAGCACTGTTTGTAGCTGCTCCTGTAATATCGTTATTGTAAATAAATATTGGTGTGGTGACGGAACTCCTGCCTCCCATGGATTACTACAGTGGCGACGAGGTAAACTACGAATTTTGCGGAGACCAGCTGCCGCACTTGGAGGGTAAGCCGTGCCATTTTAAAAATGCCGTTTTTTGGGAGGTTGGAGGCATTCGACCCGGCTATTGAGGACAGTAGGTGGAGAGAATGTGTTACTACTTCTGGGCAAATGATATACTGACGGACGAAAGGAGACAGCTGATCCTGCTGTCGGCGTGCGGACCCTCCGCTTTCGCCATGATACGTAGTCTGACTTATCCCGATGCGCCGGACACGAAAACTTTCCAAGAAGTAACGGAATTGGTGAAAGAGCACTACGACCCAAAACCATCCCTCATTTTGCGTAGGTACAGATTCTACACAGCGAAGCGGGAAGACAGGGAGTCAGTCACAAATTTCTTGACCCGCCTGAGAAGGCTGGCGGAAAAATGTGAGTTTGGCCCGACTCTAAATGAAATGCTTCGGGACCGGTTAGTGTGTGGTATAAATGACCTCACAATACAGAAACGCCTGTTGGCGGAAACGGAGCTAGACTGCAGGCAGGCGTTACAGCTCGCACTGTCCCTAGAAAAGGCAGCAAGTGGGGCGCAGGAACTACAGGGCATGCCAATGGAGGTAGATACCTGTGAGAGGGACTACCACAACGGGTTCTGCTACCAGATAGCCGCTCTCAGGAAAAACCTGAGGAATAGAGGGAAAAAGGAAAACCCCAGAAATGCCCCCAAATCTGCCAGGACGAACTGGAGACAGAGGGAAGTACCGGCTGAGGCTCCCCCAACAGAGAAGGACCGTTTCTGGCACCAGACAGAGTGGGGTAACAACGACAGAAACCCTAGAAGGAGGTGGCAAAAGAGGAATAGCAGGTGGGGACGCAGGGAAGTACACAACCTAGACGCCCCATCCTCCTCCGAAGGGGAACAATTATATAATATTACAACGAAGAAAGCTGAACCCATTAGGATTACCCAACGGGTGAACGGGCGGCCGACAATAATGGAAATAGACACGGGTGCGGCCGTATCAGTAATGGGAGTGGCAGCATTTAGAAAAATCAAAGATGGACTCCAGCCACTAACCCTAACAAAAACATCGACAAAACTTAAAACCTACACGGGGGAACCCCTGGAAGTTCTAGGCACGACTCGTGTACCTGTGGAATATGAGAAACAATTGCTCAGGTTACCGTTGACGATTGTAGAGGGCTCCGGACCGAGCTTAATTGGACGGAACTGGTTGAAAGACCTAAAATTAGATTGGATGAAAATTTTCCAGAGTGGAAGCGGGCAGTTGAGTGGAGTACTCCAAAAATACCCAGAGGTCTTCCAGGAAGGTTTGGGGGAAATCATAGGTGCCAAAGCAACTTTGCACGTGGACCCAGAAGCCCTTCCGAAATTTTGTAAGGTCAGGCCGGTACCTTTTGCATTAAGGAAGAAAGTAGATAACGAAATAGAAAGGTTACGGCGCGACGGCATTATCAGACCAGTACAATTCTCGGAAAGGGCAGTGCCGGTGGTATCAATTGTGAAGCCAGACGGCTCGATACGTCTCTGTGGAGATTTCAAACAGACAGTAAACAAATACGCACTGCTGGACAAATACCCAATCCCGAAAATAGACGACCTGTATGCCAAATTGGCAGGTGGGCTTTTGTTCACGAAACTAGACATGAGCCACGCCTACCTTCAGTTAAAACTGGACAAGGGCTCCCAGAAGTTCGCTACGATCAACACCCTGAAGGGCCTTTTTCGTTATGCTAGGCTACCTTTCGGAGTGTCATCAGCCTGCGCTATATTCCAGCATACGATGGAAAATATTCTTCAGGGACTACCGCAGGTGGCGATTTATTTGGACGATGTCTTAAATCACGGGTAGGACAAACAGGGAACACTTAAGGAACCTGGAGGAAGTGCTCCGGCGTTTCGCAATGGCAGGCGTACGGCTAAAAAGGGAAAAATGTGTTGTTCTGGCCCCACAAGTAACGTACCTGGGATATAAAGTAGACGAGTCAGGCTTACATCCATTAGAAGACAGAGTAAGGGCAATAAAAGAAGCCCCAGCTCCCACCACGGTCCAGGAGTTACGATCATTTCTAGGACCGGTAACCTATTATGGAAAATTTATTGAAAATAGGGCGTCCATCCTAGAACCCCTCCACCAGCTACTAAAAAAGGGGCAAGAATGGAAATAGTCCACCCGCCAAAACCGAGCATTTAGGGACATTAAGGAACAGCTGTCATCCGAAAATATCCTAGAGCATTATGACCCAAGGAAGGAGTTGGTGGTCACTTGTGATGCATCCCCCTACAGGATAGGAGCCGTCTTAGCCCTTAGAGGAAGGAATGGGGAAGAACGGCCAATAGCCTATGCTTCGAGGACCTTGGCGATGGCTGAGAGGAAGTACGCCCAAATCGAGAAGGAAGGACTGGCGGTGATATTCGCAGTAAATAAATTTCACCAGTATTTGTACGGGCGGAAATTCACCATAGTGACGGACCATAAGCCGTTATTAGGGTTATTAAAAGAAGACAAGTCAATACCCCCGATTGCATCAGCTAGAATCCAACGCTGGCCGTTGCTACTGGCGGCATATAGATATGTTCTGGAGCACAGACCGGGAACGCGAGTAGCACATGCAGATGCTTTGAGCAGACTTCCCCTCCCGGACACTCCACCGCAAATACCAAAAGTAGAGGAGACAGTAATGATTCTCAATTTTTTGGACACCCTACCAGTTGATGCACAACATATTCGGTTGTGGACGCAAAAAGACCCAGTTTTAGCCAAGATGAAGCATTTACTGCTAACAGAGGAACTGGAAAGACCAGTGGAGCCCCAGATGCATCCATACTGGAGCAGAAGGGACCAAATAACCGTAGAAGACGGTATCCTATTATGGGGAGCCCGGGTAATTGTCCCAGCTCAGGGCCGTCAGGCAATCTTAACTGAGTTATATCACGGACACCCAGGGGTGTCTAAAATGAAGATGCTAGCTCGAAGCTACGTTTGGTGGCCAGGTTTGGACACAGACATAGCAGCCTTGGTACGTCGGTGCCAGGAGTGCCAACAGGGGCAAAGAGTGCCACCAGCGGCGCCATTGCACCCGTGGGAATGGCCAGGCAGACCATGGACCTGCCTGCATATTGACCACGCTGGCCCTTTCATGGGCTCAATGTTTTTGGTGATAGTGAACGCCCACTCCAAATGGTTGGACGTCCACCAGGTAAACACGGCAAGCACAGCATCGACAATTGAAAAGCTCAGGGCCTCGTTTGCAACACATGGACTTCCGGAGGTATTGGTGTCGGACAACGGAACGGCATTCACAAGTGGGGAATTTGGAAAATTCCTGAAGGAAAACGGAGTCCGTCACATCAAAACGGCCCCTTACCATGCAGCGACCAACGGCCTGGCAGAGAGAGCGGTCCATACACTTAAAGCGGGACTCAAGAAGCAGCCGGCAGCGTCAATAGACACAAAGCTCTCCCGCTGGCTGTTTGATTACAGGACCACACCGCATTCCAAAACGGGCATACCGCCAGCTGAACTCTTAATGGGAAGGCGGCTGCGAACGAGGCTGAGTGTCCTTTTCCGAAATTTAACGGGGAAAGTGGAGAAACAACAGGAGGCCCAACGCAGGGGGCATGATAATAGTCGGCAGCAGAGACATTTCCAGGTGGGGGCACCGGTTTGGGTCAGAATTATAGGAATGGACCAATGTGGGTCATAGGCATGGTAGAGTCCCAAACAGGGACCATATCCTATGAGGGTGCTGAAGAAACACCTAGACCAAATAAGGGCAGCGGAACCACACCTGGAGGCAGGCGAAGCAGGACCGCCTCAAGCTGGGATAGCCCAGACGGAAAGGATACCCACACCCCAGCCCCGAGCAATTTCTCCAGACCCCGTCATCCAGTCATCAGAGTTGGAGATGGACACACTCGACGAGGCCGCCGCGACACCTCTCCCCGAGGAGGAGGAAGAACAACTTCCAAGGAGGTCGTCAAGGAAAAGACGGGCACCTATAAGGTACACCCCGCCCACTTCGGAGAACGACCCGGCGGACGACACAGAGGTGACAGGCCCAGACATGAGGAGCATGAAGAAGCTCAGAGGAATTCCAGCTGGCAGGAATTCCTCGGACCTTGGGGGGGGGGGGGGGTGTATTGAACTCCAATTGGCTTTATTGGTTGGCCAATTGAAGTATGAGCTCCCTCAATGATAACTCATTGAGGGGGCCATATAATCACCTGTGTAGGCTTTGTGAGCAGTCTTAAGTTGACTGGACTGCTAGCAGCACTGTTTGTAGCTGCTCCTGTAATATCGTTATTGTAAATAAATATTGGTGTGGTGACGGAACTCTTGCCTCCCGTGGATTACTACATATACAATTGGGACAAAGTGGCCCTAATGTCCTCAACATTGACCCTGAACCCCATGAAATCGTGTAATATCAGGTCAAAAGTTGGCAAGGAAATCTCTTGCTGATTATCATTCAGCTCTCCGGCTGAATTAGCACTCTTTATACGTTGAACACCACTTGAGAACAGCAAGCGCATCAAAGGTACTCTTGATGGAAGACTTTGAATTTTTAGGAGCATCATGATTGAGCTGGTTCAACGCTGAAAGGCATAGCTGCCAGATTAGGTTTGCTTCATATAGTTGAAGAAGAAAAATTTTCAACTTGTCAGCCATGTCTATCTATGATATTAGAAGAAACGACCATTGCATCATACTTTGGAAACAAAATCTGGTCTTGAGACAGCTGATCTCCAGAATGTCACGTGACACTAACTGTGCTAAATGGAAGAGATTCAGAACAGTTCAAAACTGGACATTCATGGGCCATCAGCACAAGTGTATCCAACCACAATTTGTAACCTTGTTTTCTGGCTTATCCCTTGCACTCTACAATTGTCATCAAGACCCTGGCTCAACAAAAGTACAGTAGAGCATGCAAGGAGCAGCAAGTGTTGATTATATCTGTACCAATTATGGTTTTCCTAGAAAGGTCCCAGCAGATTGGTGGTTAATAAATATAACCCGGGCTCAATTCCAGCCTTGGGTGACTGTCTGTCTGTGTGGAGTTTACGTATTCTTCCCATGTCTGCGTGGATTTCCTTTGGATGCACCGATTTTCTCCCATAGTCCAAAGATGTGCAGGTTAGGTGAATTGGCCAGGCTAAATTGCCCCTTAGTGTCCAATAAGTGGGGTTACTGAGTTATGGGAATAGGGTGGGGGTGTGGGCCTGGTTAGGGTGGTCTTTCAGAGGGTCAGGGCCGACACAATCGGCTGAATGGCCTCCTTCTGGACTGTAGTAATTCTATGAACTCCACTGCTCAAGGAAGGAGGGGTGATAATGTGGGGCATTACAGGAGGCTTTGCCTAATATCACTTTTTCTTCTTTATCTTAATTTTTATCTCCTTTATTGTCGAGGGAGCTCTGCATTTTGTTTGCCCTTCCTTTCCCTTTTAATGCAACATACTTTGATTGTTTGTTTAGAATTTTTCTTTAAATTTAGAGTACCCAATTCATTTTATTTTTACAATTAAGGGGCAATTTAGAGTGGCCAATCTACCTAGCCTGCACATTTTGGGTTGTGGGTGCAAAACCCACACAAACACGGGGAGAAAATTGTTTATTTAAAAAAAATAAATTAAGAGTACCCAATTTTTTTTTCCAATTGAGAGGCAATTTAGCGTGGCCAATCCACCTACCCTGCACTTGTTTTTGGGTTGTTGGGGGTGAGACCCACACAGACACTGGGAGAATGTGCAAACTCCACACAGACTGTGACCCAGGGCTGGGATCGAACCTGGGTCCTCGGCGCCGTGAGGCAGCAGTGCTAACCACTACCCTACCGTGCTGCCCTATTGTCTGAGGTGTTGAAAATGGAACTAAACATTCAGGAGTAAGTATTCCCACTTCTGACCTTTATGGTGGAAGGAAGTTTATTAAATCAATCAACTGAAGATGGTTGGGGCTAGGACACTGCCAAAGAACTGACATAGCGATGTTGTCAGGCTGAGTTGACTGGCCTCTGACAGCCACAATCAACTTCCTTTGCGGCATGTATACTTTCAACGATTTGTTGGGGGTGCCATGTGAAAGCGAGTACAGAAATAGGTGGATAAGGCAGATGAATGAGTGGTTGGAAAGATGTTGCAGGAGGGAGGGTTGTGGAATTGGTTCTGGTGGAGATGACACCTGTACAAGTTGGATGGGTTGCATCTGAGCAGAGCTGTGACAGAGTTCCCTGTGGGACGTTTTTCTAATACTTTTGGGAAGGCTTTAAACTAACTCGGCAGATATGCAAAAACAGATGGAAATCATGCTAGATGCGACTGAATAAGGCTTGCCAGTCTATTGGAAATGAAATGAAAATCATGCACAAAATACAGAAAGCACTAGTATAGAAAATAATAAGTTAGTAAAAGTTCCTTGTGGGGTGTTTTGCTAAAGTCCATCGACAGTGGTTAGTACTGCTGCCTCATGGCACCAGGAACTCTGATTCAATTAAAGGTTTGGATGACTGCCTGTGTGGAGTTTACACCTTCTCTCATGTCTGTGAGTTTCCTCGCTGCTCTGGTTTCCTCCCACAGACCAAAGGTGTACACATTAGGTGGATTGACCATGCTAAAATTGCCCCTGTGCAGCTTAGGTGGGGTTATGGGGATGGGGAGAAGCAGGATGTCCCAGACGATTCAAGGACAGACCAATTTGGTTAGAGCTAAGGAACATAATTGGCGCAATCATTGCTCGGTTTAGTCTATAGACTTCAGTTTTTCAAACTTTTTTTTCCTGGGGCCCACTTTTATCAACCAGCTGACCTTCTGCGAACCACGCCGGCCGACCTTCGCAACACACCATTTTGTGCTTACCTTTAATGCGACAGGTGAGCCTGCTTGGTCCTCTCAATCTCATCAGGTTCACAGGAGGACAGGGCTACTTGCCATCAGGTGCAGAGTTCAGCCAGCTCCTTCGTGCTGTCTTCATCTTTGTGAGGGCAGAAAATCCAATCTCACATATTTCGGCGGTCGTTGTGAAGGGTAAAACCAGCAAAATGCTTGTTTTAACTTTGGCACTGGGTACTCTTTGGAGACGCTTCTCCAGAATGCCGACAGCTTTGTGGACTTGCATAGAATTTACAGTGCAGAAGGAGGCCATTCGGCCCATCGAGTCTGCACCGGCTCCTGGAAAGAGCACCCAACCCAAGGTCAACACCTCCACCCTATCCCCATAACCCAGTAACCCCCCCAACACTAAGGGCAATTTTGGATACTAAGGGCAATTTAGCACGGCCAATCCACCTAACCTGCACATCTTTGGACTGTGGGAGGAAACCGGAGCACCCGGAGGAAACCCACGCACACACGGGGAGGATGTGCAGACTCCGCACAGACAGTGACCCAAGCCAGAATCGAACCTGGGACCCTGGAGCTGTGAAGCGGTTGTGCTATCCACAAGGCTACCGTGCTGCCCTGTTGTGATGTTCTTTAATAATGGGCAGTTCAGTTTCTTAATTTGGAGTCAGTTGTAAGTTAATAATTGACTCTGGGGGTCTCAAAGTCAAAATGAGTTTTCACTCACTGCTTCCCTCTGAAAATCTGACACTTTCTACCCCTGGAAGGTAGTGTCAAAAACAGTTGATCAGCTCAGCTAGATGCGACTGAATAAGGCTTGCCAGTCTATTGACATTTCCCTTACTAACACTGTCTTCGATGTGTTGTAGCACCGTGGGGAACATGTAGTAGCTTTGGCTTTGTACTCCACTTGCTAAACTTTCAATGACTTTTGGATAGCATCTATTTCTTCAGTGTCAAAAGCAATCATCCTTCCCTTGCAATTTGAGGTTCAGTTCATTTAGTATTGAAAAGATGTCTGCAAGGTAAGGCATGGCAGGTTAACATCCAAGTTTCATCACCAAACGAATCAGCCAGAGGGAGCGATGAGGAAAGCGTGGATTTCATACCTCCGTTCGTAAACTCTGACAAGCAGCCTTCCTGTTGACAGCCAATATACCTCTGCGTGGAACAATAAATGTGTGTGCGTGGCCCCCATATCAGAACACAGAGTTTCAAAAAGCCTGGTATTGAGTGCGCTGCGTTTAGAAAATTCACAACTTGGGGACTTCTGGTGTGCACCATGGAGTGAGTGGTCACACACACAGCAGCTCCTGCTAAGATCACAGAAAAGAGGGACTTCCGATTTGCACCATGGAGTGAGTGGTGATACACACGGCAGCTCCTGCTAAGATCACAATATTGCTTTAAGCAATATGGAGTGGAATTTTTATGAAAAAGTATAGGTGAATGTTGGAGGAGGACTTTCCCCCAGGAATGATCTGTTTCTTGGTTTCCAGTCCCGCAGAAACAGTGTAGGATTTGGCTGGGGCTGCAGCAGAGAGACAAAAGCCTATTCAGCATGCAGGTGGGGGAAGGGCTGTGTTAGAGGCTTCAAGCTGACCTGAGGGCCCTTGTGAAAGCTGGATTCTAGCAGCAGAGGTTCAAAAAGCCTGGTAAAAGATCTGGAAAAGATCTCACCAAGGGCTCTTTTAAGGGCCCGCAACGGCGCTGATTTGATTTTTCCCCAGGTGGGAACGCAGCCTCGGCGCTTGGCGGCCAGTGGATGGGCTGGACTAGAAGTGGAGCGACCAGAAAATCAACTTTGCAGCAGAAGAAGGTGCGAGGCAAAAAGGACAAGATGGCGGCGGGCGGGGAACCGGCAGCGTGGCAGCAGTGGGCGAGGGAGCAGCAGGAGCTGCCGCTGTGCTCCTTCCAGGAGCTAAAAGCTGAGATCCTGGAGCCGTTGAGGGCATCGCTGGACAGGCTCGGGCGACTCAGATGGCTCAGGCTGCAGAGATTCGGGAGCTGCAGCAAAAGGCTTCGGAGAACGAGGGCGAACTCCTCGGCCTGGCGGTGAAGGTGGAGTCGCACGAGGCGCTTCACAAGAAATAGTTGGCAAGGATGGAGGAGATGGAGAACCGCTCCCGCCGGAAGAATCTGCGGATTTTGGGCCTCCCGGAGAAGTGGGAAGTTTCGGATTTGGGGGCCCACGTGGTCCTGATGCTGAACTCGCTGATGGGCGCGGGGTCGTTCCGGGGACTCCTGGAGCTGGAGAGTGCCCATCGGGTGCGACTGCGAAAGCCTGGGCCTAATGAGCCACCCTGGGCGGTGCTGGTCCGATTTCAACGCTTGGTCGACCGTGAGTGTGTGCTTCATTGGGCGAAGAGGGAGAGGAGTAGTAAGTGGGGGAATACGGAGATCAGGATATACCAGGCCTGAGTGCTGAGGTGGCGAAGAGAAGGGCTGCGTTTAACCGGGCGAAGGCAGTGCTCCACAAGAAGGGGGTCAAGGTTGGCCTGTTACAGCCGGCACGCCTGTGGGTCACTTATAAAGACCGCCAACTTTATTTTGACTCCCCGGAGGAGGCCTGGACTTTTGTCCAGGCAGAGAAGCTGGACTTGAACTGAGGTATGGGGGCTGGGGAACGTTGTACGCAGCCCGGAGGCTTTGACGTTGATATCCTTTTGCTCTTTTTGGTTCTATTGGACAATGTTTTTTTTTGCTGTCTTGCCTTTTCTTTTCTGCTTTTCGGGACTGTTATCTGTTTACTTGGGTGTTTTATCATATCATGTTGGGATTTTTATTATTTCACTGGTTACGGGTTTGGGTGGGGTTCGCGGCCCTGTTGGGTCATGTGCCTGTCTTCCCGCGTTTTGGGTCAGGGGGCGGGGCTTGGGATGGGGCGGGTGGGCCCTTCTCCCGTGCTGGAGAAGCAGGGGGCAGGGTCGGCATTGGGGAAATGGTTGGGGGACGCTGGGGAGGGTAATTGGGGTGGCGGGAGCAGCCGGGGTCAGCAGGAGTCAGCTGACTTACGGAAGTACAATGACTGGAGTTACGCAGCTAGGGGGTGCCCTAGCTTGGGGGGCAGATGGGGAGAGTTGGGGGGGGGGGGTGAGAGGGGGGGGGGATACTGGGCTGCTGCTGGAATGGCCAAGAAGGAGCTGGAGCGTGCAGAGGGGATCAGGATGGCGGTCTGTCGATGTGGGGAACGGGCTGAGCGGGGGGCGCGGGCACGTGGCGGACTACGGAAGGGTGATGGCTAGTCGACGGGGGAGGGGGGCAGGTGGCCCTCCGATCCGGCTGATCACCTGGAATGTGAGGGGACTGAATGGGCCGGTCAAACAGTCCCGCGTCTTCGTGCACCTGAGGGGGCTGAAGGCGGACGTGGCTATGCTTCAGGAGATGCACCTGAAGGTGGTGGATCAGGTCAGGTTGAGGAAGGGGTGGGTGGGCCAAGTGTTTCATTCGGGACTGGATGCAAAAAACAGGGGGGTGGCGATCCTGGTGGGGAAGAGGGTGTCGTTTGAGGTGTCGAGTGTGGTGGCAGACAGCGGCGGAGGGTGCGTGATGGTGAGCGGCAAGCTGCAAGGGGAGCGGGTAGTGCTGGTCAATGTATATGCCCCGAATTGGGATGATGCGGGTTTCATGCGGCGCGTGTTGGGACGGATTCCAGATTTGGAGGTAGGGGTCCTGATAATTGGGGGGATTTCAACACGGTGCTGGATCCGCCACTGGATCGATCCAGTTCCAGGACGGGTAGGAGGCCTGCGGCGGCTAAGGTGCTGAGGGGGCTTATGGACCAGATGGGAGAGGTGGATCCTTGGAGGTTCGCGAGGCCGAGGGCCAGGGAATTTTCATACTTCTCCCATGTGCATAAGGCCTACTCCCGGATCGACTTCTTTGTTTTGAGTAGGGCGCTGATTGCGGGGGTAATAGACGCTGAGTAGACGGATAGCCATTTCTGACCATGCCCCGCATTGGGTGGACCTCGAGCTGGGGGATTAGAGGGACCAGCGCCCGTTGTGGCGCTTGGAGGTGGGGCTGCTGGTGGGGGAGGATGTGAGGGGGTGGGTTCGAGGATGCATCGAGAGGTACCTGGAGGCCAACGATAATGGGGAGGTCCGAGTGGGGACGGTCTGGGAGGTGGTGGTTCGGGGGGAGTTGATCTTCATTCGAGCCCACGGGGAGCAGAGAGAAAGGGAGAGATTGGTGGGGGAGATGGTGAGGGTGGACAGGAGGTACGCGGAGGCCCCGGAGGAAGGATTGCTGAGGGAGCGGCGCAGCCTTCGTGCTGAGTTCGACTTGTTGACCACCAGAAAGGCGGAGGCTCAATGGAGAAAGGCTTGGGGTGCGGTGTACGAGTATGGGGAGAAGGCGAGTAGGATGCTGGCACACCAGCCCCGTAAGCGCGATGCGGCTAGGGAGATTGGTGGAGTTAAGGACCGGGGAGGAAATGTGGTGCGGAGGTGGGTAGACATTAATGGAGTCTTCAGGGACTTTTATGAGAGACTATATCGGTCCGAACCTCCAGCGGAGAAGGGGGGGATGGGGCGCTTTTTGGACCGGCTGAGATTCCCGAAGGTGGAGGAGGGACGGGTGGAGGGTCTGGGGGCGCCAGTTGAGCTTGAGGAGCTGGTTAAAGGGATAGGGAACATGCAGTCGGGGAAGGCGCCGGGGCCGGATGGGTTCCCGGTTGAATTTTACAAGGCGTATGCAGACCTGCTGGGCCCCCTGTTGGTTAGGACCTTCAACGAGGTGAGGGAGAGGGGGCTTTGCCCCTGACGATGTCTCGGGCGCTGATCTCCTTGATCTTTAAGCGAGACAGGGATCCCCTGCAGTGTGGGTCATACAGGCCGATCTCACTCCTGAATGTGGACACCAAGTTGTTGGCAAAGATCTTAGCCACGAGGATAGAAGATTGTGTGCCGCAGGTTATCCACGAGGATCAAACTGGGTTTGTGAAGGGGAGGCAGCTGAACACTAATATACGGAGGCTCTTGAACGTTATTATGATGCCGGCGGTGGAAGGGGAGGCGGAGATAGTGGTGGCGCTAGATGCGGAGAAGGCCTTTGATAGGGTCGAGTGGGGGTACTTGTGGGAGGTGCTGGAAAGGTTTGGGTTTGGAGAGGGGTTTGTCAGTTGGGTGAGGCTGTTGTAGGAGGCCCTGATGGCGAGTGTGGCCACGAATAAGAGGAGGTCGAAGCATTTTCGACTATACCAAGGGACGAGGCAGGGGTGTCCGCTGTCCCCCCTACTTTTTGCGCTGGCAATTGAAGCCCTGGCTATGGCGCTGAGGGAGTCGGGGGATTGGAGGGGGCTGGTCTGGGGTGGGGAGGAGCACCGAGTGTCGCTCTATGCGGCTGACCTATTGTTGTATGTGGCGGACCCGTTGGGGGGAATGCCGGTGGTGATGGGGATTCTCCGGGAATTTGGGGATTTCTCAGGGTATAAGCTTAACTTTAGGAAAAGCGAGCTGTTTGTGGTACACCCGGGGGACCAGGAGGGGGGGATTGGGAGGCTCCCACTGAAAAGGACGGAGAGGAGCTTCAGGTACTTGGGGGTTCAGGTGGCCAGGAGCTGGGGGGGCCTTGCATAAGCTAAACCTCACAAGGCTGGTGGAGCAAATGGAGGAGGAGTTTTAAGAGGTGGGACATGCTGCCGCTGTCTTTGGCGGGTACGGTGCGGTCAGTCAAGATGACGGTGATCCCGAGGTTTCTGTTCCTGTTCCAGTGCCTCCCCATCCTTAACCCGCCTGAAAAAGGCCTTCGGGATAACAGGAGCATTACGGAGTTTGTGTGGGCACACGGGACTCCAAGGGTGAGACGGGTGTTCTTGGAGCAGGGCAGGGATGGGGGGGGGGGGCTGGCGTTGCTCAACCTCTGTGGGTATTATTGGGCTGCCAACGCAGCGATGGCACGTAAGTGGGTAATGGACGGGGAGGGGGCGGCATGGAAGAGGCTGGAGATGGCATCCTGTGTGGGTACGAGCCTGGAAGCACTTGCAACGGCGCCGCTGCCGCTCCCTCCAACGAGGTATACCGCGAGCACGGTGGTGGCAGCTACCTTCAAGATTTGGGGGCAATGGAGGCGGCACAGGGGGGAGGTGGGGGCCTCGATGGGGTCCTCGATACGGGGGAACCACCTGTTTGTTCCAGGGAGAATTGATGGCGGATTCCTGAGTTGGCACAGGGCAGTGTCAGGAGGCTGGGGGACCTGTTTATAGACGGGAAGTTTGGGAGCCTGGGTGAGCTGCAAGGGAAGTTCAGGCTCCCCGCCGGGGAACACCTTTAGGTACATGCAAGTAAGGGTGTTTGTCAGGCGGCAGGTGGCGGGGTTCCCCCTGCTGCCGCCGCGTGGGGTCCAGGACAGGGTGCTCTTGGGGGCATGGGTTGGAGAAGGGAGGATCTCGGAAGTGTACCAGGTGATGCAGGAGGTAGACGAGGCCTCGGTGGAGGAGCTGAAAGATAAATGGGAGGAGGAACTGGGTGAGGATATTGAGGAGGAGACGTGGACGGATGCCCTAGAAAGGGTGAACTCCTCTTCGTGTGCGAGGCTTAGCCTCATACAGTTTAAGGTACTGCATAGGGCTCATATGACCGGGACAAGGACGAGCCGGTTTTTTGGGACCGAGGACAGGTATATTAGGTGCTCAGGGAGCCCAGCAAACCATGTCCACATGTTCTGGGCATGCCCAGCGCTGGGGGAATTTTGGAAGGGTGTAGCAAGGACGGTATCGAGGGTGGTAGGATCCAGGGTCAATCCAGGCTGGGGACTCGCAATATTTGGGGTTGCAGTGGAGCCAGGAGTGCAGGAGGCGAAAGAGGCCGGTGTTCTGGCCTGTGTGTCTCTAGTAGCCCGGCGTAGGATTTTTCTTCATTGGAAGGATGCGAGGCCCCCAAGCGTGGAGGCCTGGGTCAATGATATGGCGGGGTTTATTAAATTGGAGAGGGTGAAATTTGCCCTAAGGGGGTCAGTGCAGGGGTTTTTCAGGAGAAGACAACCATTCCTAGATCTCCTGGCAGAATGGTAAAAACAAAAGGTCAGCAGCAGCAACCCGGTGGGGGGAGGGGGGGTTGTCTCTTTGTTTTTGTTTTGGGTTGAACATCTGTTTTTTGCCAACGATGGGCGTTAATTTATTGTTTCTCTTTTGTATTTACGGGGGGGGGGGGGGGGGGGGTGTTCTGTTTTTTTTGTTCTTAGAATTTTCTGTTATCCTTTTCTTTTTTTATGAAAATGTGAAAATTTGAATAAAAAGTATTTTTAAAAAAAAGAAAATTCACAACTTTCGCAATTCCTTTCAACGCCACTTCAAGATAGGATGGAATTCCTTTCGATGCCAATGTTTCATGGTCAAAAAAGCAATGATTCCAAGCAATGCCCTGACCAGCTGCTTCCTTAATCCTTATTATAACTCTGCTGTTTTTACCAATCAAATTGGCTACCTCATCACTTGTGATTCCTCTGCAATGTATCCATTCGAGCCCACATTTTTCAACCACATAACTATCAACGCTTCATAAATCTCTGCGCCAGTTGTGCTGATTGGTAATGTCAGGAAGCACAGCAAATAACACACATGGACTTTTCATCCTGAATTGTATTGGCACAATTAAAAAAGCCATACCTCAAAAACCCATCTTTATATACTGCTTTGCTCCTGATTTCAGTTTTTTCTTAGGCTGTTCACCAGAGGCCCTGCAGCTCACACTCGCACTGCTGTGTCCTGCCATGGACTCTCCTGCTCAGCTCTCTCCAGAAGATTCAGTTGTCAGATCCTGGCTTGTTTGTGCCCTTGGCCCCCTCTTCCTTATAACAAAATGATCCATCTTCATTTCTTTGCAGTCCTGGTGCCTTGCGCCAAAAGCACAGACGTACAGGGCAAGTGACGTCAGTGTACACACCGGACGTGTGACCTGTTCTCTGCTGTCGCATTGGGCAGGAAAACTGCATTGTTAGCATTCAAAAGCTGGTCACGGTCGGTATTCTTTTTTAAAAATAAATTTAGAGTACTCAAGAAATGAAACCAGAATGTGTCATAGAATATACAGTGCAGAAAGAGGCCATTCAGCCCATCGAGTCTGCACCGACCCATTTAAGCCCTCACTTCCACCCAATCCCCGTAACCCAATAACCCCATCTAACCTTTTTGGACACTAAGGGCAATTTATCATGGCCAATCCACCTAACTTGCATGTCTTTGGACTGTGGGAGGAAACTAGAGCTCCTGGAGGATATCCACGCTGACACTGGGAGAACGTGCAGACTCTGCAAAGAATCGAACCTGGGACCCTGGCGCTGTGAAGCAACAGTGCTAGCCACTTGTCCTACCGTGCTGCCCATCTTCAACAAAAAGTAATCTTAATGAATTTTTCTCATTTTTTCAGATTTTATCAACAATGAATGGCACGATGCAGTCAGTAAGAAAACATTCCCAACCATCAACCCCTCCACAGGGGAAATCATTTGTCAAGTTGCCAAAGGAGATAAGGTAATTTGTGCTGTTTTCTTTTATTTGTTGCTCATAAATCACCATTTTTACATTTGAGCCAACTGTTCCCCATGTCTCCCTAGTTTGTGTGTCGTGATTAATTGATTGAACCATAGTTCATGTTAGTATTTCAGAAATTAATGTTTAGTTTTGGGCAGATTGTTGTTGAGGTAAGGTAATTAGTTGAGTTTAGGAGATTGCCAGGACACGTAAAATAAAAGGGCAATTCAGAGTATTACCCATGCTTGTTAACTAGAATCAGAATAGAAGAGATGGAACCATTAGATAGCGGGTAGGCTTAATTAGCTGGAGAATTGGAGAAGTGATGTTTCTAGTACTCGCACGGAAGGGTAGTCTAGAGAGCTGTTTAGTTTTGGGAGCTAGAGCTGAATTAGTCTAAAAGCATTGAATGAACCCAGAAAGACTGTCATCATGGAATTGGGTGGAACTTAGAAGATTATCTGGGTTCAATTTATATGTATGTTTGCTGGTGAGGGGGGTTGGTTGTAATTTGGACCCCGTGGTTTACAGCTCACAGAAGCCCTAGTTGCTGATAGCAGGCTCCAGGCAGTTAGGGCCCAGAGAAGTCCAGGGACTTAGAAGGTGACAGGTCACTGGTTCCTACCAGTTAGTTGGGGCTCCGGGCTCACTGGGGCAGAGCTTTGGAGAAACCCAGAGCAGTGTCAGCATAGTGAAGCGCAAAGTCTGCAAATTAGAGTACCCAATTAAGGGGCAATTTAGTGTGGTCAATTCACCTAACGTGCACATCTTTGGGTTGTGGGGATGAAACCCACGTAGACACGGGAGAATGTGCAAACTCCATATGGAGAAGTCTGAAAAATTTTGCCAATAATTACACATGGGAGTACAGCTTTATGAATCTCGGGTGAATAGATTGAACCATCAGGCGATGAACAGTGTTGAACTAGTCTGACTGGCTTTGAGGGAATTCAGAGGCAAGATTTCTGAAAGGGAAAAGTTGAAATCGAGCATGAGATTCTAAAAGACAGTTTTAACAAAATTTTCTGATGCTGTGGGTGGGTGCTGAGAAATCTGTGGGATTTGTCTTATTCACATCTGCCATTTAATGTGCAGTTCAACCATAGTTTGCCTGTTAATTCATATTTACTTCCTGTTAATTCTGAATGTTAGATCAATATTGTAAATTGTTTACTTTTCTGATTCCTGTTAACATAGAACAGTACAGCACAGAACAGGCCCTTCGGCCCTCGATGTTGTGCCGAGCAATGATCACCCTACTTAAACCCACGTAACCTGTATACCCGTAACCCAACAATCCCCCCATTAACCTTACACTACGGGCAATTTAGCATGGCCAATCCACCTAACCCGCACATCTTTGGACTGTGGGAGGAAACCGGAGCACCCGGAGGAAACCCACGCACACACAGGGATCACGATAGCATGGTGGTTAGCATCAATGCTTCACAGCTCCAGGGTCCCAGGTTCGATTCCCGGCTGGGTCACTGTCTGTGTGGAGTCTGCACGTCCTCCCTGTGTGTTCCTGTTGTAAAGTTTATTTTGTTTGTTTAAAACTGTTGGATAATGTGGCTTTATTCTCTTGGTGAGTAATTGGGATTTCAAACTTTGACCACTTTAAACAAACTGTTGCCTAACCAGATCAAAACTGTTTAAGCAGGAACATATTTATGGAAAATTATCATAGAATCATAGAGGGCACAGTGCAGAAGGAGGCCATTTGGTCCACCAAGTCTGCACCGGTCCTTGGAAAGCACACCCTACTTAAATCCACACCTCTACCCTACCCCAGTAACCCCGCCTCACCATTTGGACACTAAGGGCCAATTTAGCACGGCTAACCACTGAACCTGCACATCGCAACTGTGGGGGGGAAAAACAGAGCACCCAGAGGAAACTCACGCAGCCACAGGGAGGAAGTGCGAACTCCACACGCAGCCACCCAAGGCCGGAATTGAACCCAGGTTTCTGGAGCTGTGAGGCAGCAGTGCTAACCACTGTGCCAAAATTGATTCTTCATTGATCAATGTTCATGTTAGAAACTGATAGGATTGTGTGCACAGAAAAATCTCTCTGGTGCCCTGAATTCTAATGGCAATATATTTGAAACAAGAATCACTTCTCGGCCTTTTGGCTAAGATCAAGTGTAGTATCTGCTTGGTCTGTTGGCTAAGATCTGGTATGCCTCTCTTGTGGGCACCATGAATTGGTTTAAATTTGAATTAGTTTTTGGACCAGGCAAGGAGCTGGTTTGGAGGTTCGCCACTGTCCACATTCTGAACTCTGGTTTTGTAACTCTGAAAAAGTAATTTAAAAAAAATATATATATATTTGAAACAAGAAGTAAGATTCCTCACCTGGGTCGAGTTTACAGAATCATAGAATTGTTATCGAGTCCACTGGGGAATGCTTGATGCGGTTACGGGGACTTGCTGCCCCTGTGAGTTCTGAGCTGCCCTGGCTGAATCACTGCGGGAGTGCTTCCTCTGCAGACTTTGGGACCAGGAGACGCATCAGAAGCTACTAATGGAGACGACCCTGAACCCGGACACAGCTGTCAATGTAGCACTCTCCCAGGAAAGTGCAGATCATGGACTCTCCGAGAACTCCAGGGCCTACTGGTAAAGATCACCAACTGCCAACCAGCAGAACCGAGGGGCCGGGATCGTCCCAGGGCGGAAGTCACCACAGGTCCCACAACTGCTGCCGTGACTCATCCCAGAGCAACCATGGAGTTTCGCCCAACTCATCCCGGATGGTGGGCGCAAGTATTGACACCAAGGCCAGGAACGAGGCTCTGGGCAATCACATGAGGGTGCCATTCCCCAGCATTGGACCATTCATTTTTGTGCCAAGCGAGAGCTGGAATTGGAGTGTTCGGAACAACTGGGTATTATTCGCTCCATCCACTATGCCGATTGGGCCGCACCTGTAGTCCCCGTGTTGAAGCTAGATCAGTCTCCTCAGCTTGTGTGATATTTCGCAGTGTTAAGGAGAATATCTTCAAGGGCTACCAAGGTGGCTGTCTACCTGGACGACATCACCGAGACCTTGCATCAGGAACACATGGGGAACATAACTGAGGTCCTCGAGTGGTTTTCTCAGGCCGTGGTCCACCTCCAGAGGGTGAAGTGCATTTTCCACATGCCAGAGGTCACATATCTAGGCTACTGAGTGGACAGCAAGCGCCTCCATCCAGTGGAGGACACTGTGCAAATGATTCATCAGGCCCCCATCCCTCATGATGAAATGGAGCTCCGTTCTTTCCTAGGCCTGGTGAACTACTATGGGAAGTTCACACCCAGAATGGGCATGCTGCTCAGCCTGCTCCACCGACTGCCACTCTATCCCCCCCCCCCCCTCCCCCACTCCCACCCCCCTGCCGGAAGAGGAGAAGCAGCGTCTCTCGTCCGATGAATTGCTGACCCACTTCGACCTGGACAAACCCTTTGCTCCTCACGTGCGACTCCTCGCCATACAGCGTCAGGGCGGTCCTGGCACACTGCATGCCCGATGACTGAGCTACTAATAGCCTTTGCATCCCACTCACCCACGGACGCTGAGCGGAACTACACACAGATTAAAAAAGCAACGCTTCGCCGTTGTGTTCGTGATGAGGAAATTCCACCAGTACATTTGTGGCCGGGCATTCACGGTATATACCAACCACAATATTCAAGGAAGATCGAGTGATTCCAGCAATAACAACTGCACGGATTCAGCGGTGGACCCTGCTTCTGTCCGCCTATGAGTATACTTTAGAGCATCGCCCGGGCACAAGAATCCTGGATGCGTTGAGCCGCCAGCTCCTGTTGTAGCTGCGGAGGTCATCTCATGGACACTTTGCCAGTGACGGCAGCACATATCCGAGGATGGACCCAGACCGACCCTGAGTTATCAAGGGTTGACGCATGGTCTAATACGGAGCCCGACATAGGGCAATACCAGACGGGCTGAGGCCGTACACTTCCAAGCTACCTGAAATGAGTGTTGAAGATAGCATCCTGTGGGGAACGCGGGTGGTTGTACCCGAACAGGGGTTCACAACCCTGTTAAAAGATCTCCATAACGGGTACCCCGGGATAGCCAAAATGAAAATGTTGGCGCGCAGCTACATTTGGTGGCTAGGACTGGATGCTGAGAACAAGTGAGTGGCCCCCAATTGCGCCTCCTGCCAGGAACAGGCTCCACCAGCAGCCCCGATACAGCCAAGGGAGTGGCCTGGGAAGCCATCCGTGTACGCATCAACTTTGCACGCCCATTTCAGGGGGCTACATTTCTAATTTAGTAGACCCCCACTCGAAGTGTCTTGAATTAGACTGGGTCCCCGCGGCGACCACATGCGCAACCATGGACAGACTGCAAGGCATTTTTAGCATGCACAGACTGCCTGAAGTCCTGGTGTCCAACAATGGGGCACGAGCGGTTCAAACATTCAAGCGTGCCATGAAGAAGATGACCTCAGGATCTTGGGAGACGCAGTTGGTACCATTTCTCTTCACCTCATGCCACGACCAGCATTGCACCAGCAGAGGTGCTCATGACTTCCAGTGACGGCCAAGGCGTGAGTGGTTGCGCATAGGGAAGCTCCGGCTCGAAGGTGTTGGTTTGAACTCTTTTGATCCTAAAGCAGGGAATTTCCAGGGAAGTGTAGCTGTGGAGAAAAAGGCGAATCCATTTGGTTGGAAATTAGAAATAGTAAGAAGAAAAGGTCGCTGAAAGGTGTAGTCTATAGGCCACCAAATAATATCATGGGCGGGCAATAAATAAATAAATAACTGATGCATGTAAAAATGGTACGCCAGTTGTAATGGGAGATTTAATCTACTTGTTCATTGGTCAAACTAGGTCAGTCAAGGCAGCCTCGAGTAGGACTCCATAGATTGTATCCGCGACAGTTTCCTCGAACAATATGTAATGGAACCTAAAAGAAAGCAAGCTATCCTCGATCTGGTCCTTTATAATCAGACAGGAATAATAATTAATTAACTCTTAAATTAGAGATCCTCTTGGAAGGAGCGATCACAGTATGGTTGAACACAGATGGAGGGTGAGAAAGTAAAATCCAATACCAGTGTCTTGTGCTTAAACAAAGGAGACTACAATGGGGTGAGGGAGAATTTGTGAAGGTAGACTGGGAGCAAAGCCTTTATGGTGGAACAGTGGAGGTGCATCTTCTGGTCCAACAATTGAGGAGGAGATCAAGTGAGTGACCCGCAATTGCGCCTCCTGCCAGGAACAGGCTGCACCAGCAGCCCTGATGCAGCCCAGGGAGTGGCCCGGGTGATTTTTCACGTGCTCAGCGAAGTATATACCAGTGAAGAGGAAGGAATGTAGGAAAAGGGCCATGGTTATCTAAGTAAATAAAGGAGGGTATCAAATTGAAAGAAAATGCATACAGAGTGGCAGAGATTGGTGGGAAACTAGAAGATTAGGAAATTTTCACAAAAAAAGTTATAAAAGAAAAGTAAAATAGATTATGAGAGCAAAGTAACTCAAGAATATAAAACCGAGATCAAAGCTTCGACAAATATATAAAATAAAGGAGTGGCTACGGTAAACATTGGTCCTTTAGAGGATGAGAAAGAGGATTTAATAATGGGAAATGAGGAAATGGCTAAGGCATTGAACAGGTATTTTGTGTCGGTCTTCACAGTGGACCTAGAAACGATTAAGGAGGTAGTGTTGAGCAAACTAAAGGTAGACAAGTCTTCTGTCCCTGATGGAATGCATCCCAAGCGATGGCGGGGGAAATAGAAAATGCGCTAGTGGTAATTTACCAAAATTCGCTGGACTCTGGGGCGGTCCCGGCAGATAGAAAACAGCAAATGTGTGTGGTGATATGAGTGGGAGCACTGCCATTGGTGCAGAGCATTGCTTTCCCACTGGCTCTGGCTGGTCATGTGCCTCTCGTCTGATTGGCTGGGACTCGTCATGTGACTGCTCACCAATTGGTCAAGAGGCAAGTAGACCCCGCCTCGGTGGCGGGGTATAAGTACCCAGGTTTCCCGGCGGTCGGCCTTTCTCTGTAGTCGACCACCGGGCTAACAACTAGCTGATTAAAGCCACGGTTTGGATCTTCATCGTGTCTCGCGTCCAATTGATGGTACATCAATTTAATCAGCTAGAATTTTGGAATGGAGCTACGCATCAAGCCTGACTGCCTCCGCACCAGCTCGCATGCCTCAAATGCGCCTGCAATCTTTAAACATTGGCAGGCGTGCTTCAACAGTTACCTGACGACTGCAGCAAGCAAACCCTCCAAGGAGTAGAAACTCCACATCCTCCACTCTTGCATGGGCACGGCGGTATATTCAATGATTGAGGACCAAAGCAATTATGATGCGGCCATGGATATCCTGAAAGGACACTTTCTCCGGCCGGTCAACGAAGTGTAGGCGCGGCATCTCCTGACGACTAGACAGCAGTTCCCTGGTGAGTCACTCGACGAATTCTACCAGGCCCTCACAGCTCTAGGGAGAATGTGCGCCTGTCCCCAAGTTTCGGTGACTGAGCACATGGAACTTTTAATTAGAGACGCTTATGTTGCCGGAATGCAATCCTCCTCTATCCGCCAACGATTGCTGGAGAAGAACGCCCTCAGTCTAGATGAGGCACGGACCCTTGCAACCTCCCTAGAGGTTGCTCACCTAAACGCCCACACATACGCCCCCGGCCGCGCAGCAACCCCCTGGACATCGTGGCACGCGCCACCCCCGTCCTCCGCTGACCCGACCCCCCCAGGCCTGCGCAGCGGGACGCTCTGACAGGCTATCGGGGCCCTGCTGCTATTTTTGCGGCCTCTCCAAACACCCCCACCCGCGCTAACCGGCCCGCTCCGCTCTGTGTAAGAGCTGCGTGAAGAAGGGCCACTACGCAGTGGTCTGCCAGACCAAGTCGGTCGCTGCTGTTCCGTGCAGAGACCGCGGATCCCCCCCAGGGCCCCGCGCCGCGCACCGACCTCTCCGACCTGCCTCGCGGCCCCCGCAACAGGCCCACGGTACTCCCGACCCTCGCTCCCAGCTGCCCCGACCGGCCCGCAGACGCCACTAACAGTGCCCCCAGCTGCCACGAGATCCCCACAGGCGCCGCCATCTTGGGCCCCGGACGCCACGTGCGGGTCCTGGGCGCCGCCATCTTGGGATCCCGATTCCACGTGCGGGTCCTGGGCGCCGCCATCTTGGGCCAACACTGAAGGCCCTGCCAGCGATTACTCTGCCACCGAGGATGACCTGGAACTCTCGCCACGACTGGCTTCCATCACTCTCGACCAGTCGCGACCAAGCTCGCTCGCCAAGACTACGACAACGATCCAGCTCAACGGACACAAGACTAAATGCCTACTGGACTCTGGGAGCACGGAAAGTTTCGTCCACCCTGACACGGTAAGACGCTGCGCGCTCCCCATCCACCCAGTTAAGCATAAAATCGAATTAGCCTCGGGTTCGCACTCCGTCAAAATCACCGGGTGCTGCACAGCGGACCTCATGGTCCAGGGGAGGGTTTTCAAAAACTTCAAACTCCTCATTCTCCCCCGTCTATGCACTCCGGCACTCTTGGGCCTGGATTTCCAGTGCCACCTGCAGAGCTTAACCTTCCAATTCGGCGGTCCTATTCCCCCCCTTACTGTCTGCAGCCTCGCGTCCCTCAAAGTGGACCCCCCT
Organism: Scyliorhinus canicula; assembly: GCF_902713615.1. NCBI lineage: Eukaryota > Metazoa > Chordata > Chondrichthyes > Carcharhiniformes > Scyliorhinidae > Scyliorhinus > Scyliorhinus canicula. The sequence goes on along the minus strand of NC_052146.1, from coordinate 23,540,690 downwards.
TCCTTGTTTGCTAATCTCACCCCAGATTGTAAACCTGTCTCCACTCGGAGCAGACGATACAGTGCCCAGGACCGGACCTTCATCGGGTCCGAGGTCCAGAGGCTCCTTAAGGAAGGAGTTATCGAGGCCAGCAACAGTCCCTGGCGAGCCCAAGTGCTGGTAGTTCGGACTGGGGAGAAAAACCGGATGGTCATTGATTACAGTCAGACCATCAACAGGTTTACGTAGCTGGACGCGTATCCTCTCCCCCGTATTTCCGACCTGGTTAACAGGATCGCAAAATACAAAGTCTTTTCCACGGTGGACCTTAAGTCCGCCTACCACCAGCTCCCCATCCGCGCGAGTGACCGCAAGTACACCGCGTTTGAGGCAGATGGGCGCCTCTACCACTTCCTCAGAGTTCCATTCGGTGTCACAAATGGTGTCTCGGTCTTCCAACGGGAGATGGACCGAATGGTCGACAAGCACGGTTTACGGGCTACCTTCACGTACCTCGATAATGTCACCATCTGCGGCCACGATCAGCAGGACCATGACATCAACCTTCAAAAATTCCTCCGAACCGCGAAACTCCTTAATTTAACCTACAATAAGGATAAGTGCGTGTTTAGCACCGACCGTCTAGCCATCCTCGGCTATGTTGTGCGTAATAGAGTGATAGGCCCCGGTCCCGAACACATGCGCCCCCTGATGGAACTCCCTCTCCCCATCTCCCTCAAATCCCTCAAACGCTGCCTGGGCTTCTTCTCCTATTACGCCCAGTGGGTCCCCCTTACGCCGACAAAGCCCGGCCCCTCATCCAGTCCACCTCTTTTCCCCTGTCGATGGAGGCCCGCCAGGCCTTTAGCCGCATCAAAGCGGATATCGCAAAGGCCACGATGCATGTTACCGACGAGTCCCTCCCACTCCAGGTCGAGAGCGACGCGTCTGACGTAGCTCTGGCGGCCACCCTGAACCAAGCGGGCAGACCCGTGGCCTTCTTCTCACAAACCCTCCACGCTTCCGAAATCCGCCACTCCTCGGTGGAAAAGGAGGCACAGACCATAGTCGAAGCTGTGTGATATTGGAGGCACTATCTGGCCGGCAGGAGGTTTACTCTCCTCACAGACCAACGGTCAGTAGCTTTCATGTTCGATAATGCACAGAGGGGCAAGATCAAGAACGACAAGATCTTGCGGTGGCGGATCGAGTTGTCCACGTACAACTACGATATTTGTATCGTCCTGGGAAGCTCAACGAGCCTTCCGATGCCCTATCCCGCGGTACCTGCGCCAGCACGCAGATTGACCGCCTCCGCTCCCTCCACACGGACCTCTACCATCCAGGGGTCACTCGTTTTTACCATTTTATTAAAACCCGTAACCTGCCCTACTCCGTTGAGGAAGTCAGGACCGTCACCAGGGACTGCCACGTCTGCGCCGAGTGCAAACCGCACTTCTACCGCCCCGAACGAGCGCATCTGATCAAGGCATCCCGCCCCTTCGAACGTCTCAGTATAGACTTCAAGGGTCCCCTCCCCTCCAACAACCGTAACACATATTTCCTGAATGTTATCGACAAGTACTCCCGCTTCCCTTTCGCCATTCCCTGTCCCGACATGACCACAACAACCGTCATATAGGCCCTCCTATCCATCTTCTCCCTGTTCGGTTACCCCGTGTACATCCACAGCGACCGGGGGTCCTCCTTTATGAGTGACAAACTGCGTCAATTCCTGCTCAGCAGGGGCATAGCCTCTAGCAGGACGACCAGTTATAACCCCCGAGGTAACGGTCAGGTCGAGCGGGAGAATGGCACCATTTGGAAGACCATCCTTCTGGCCCTACGGTCCAGAGATCTCCTTATCCCCCCGTTGGTAAGAGGTCATCCCCGACGCCCTTCACTCAATCCGGTCTGTCCTCTGTACTACCACTAATCAAACGCCTCATGAACCTCGTCTTGTTTTCCCTAGGAAGTTGTCCTCAGGATCCCCTCTCCCGACCTGGCTGGCCACTCCCGGGCCCATTTTGCTCCGGAAACATGTGCGGGTGCACAAGTCCGACCCGTTGGTTGAGCGAGTCCAGTTACGCCACGCCAAACCGCAGTATGCGTACGTGGAGTATCCCGACGGTCGGCTGGATACGGTCTCGCTCCGGGACCTGGCACCCGCCGGCGTGCGGCCATCTCCTCTTCCATCAACACCTTCCCCCCCCCCCAACCCCAATTACCCCCACGACCCAGCGCATATACCCCCCCTTCCCCGATTACAGCGTCTCCACCACCGGCCCGGGGTACGGAGACACATCTACGACCGACGCTCCCGGAGGCAAGGACGACCATCGGCACGACGTCACCGGCTCCACTGTGAACGGTCCACCAGAACATCACGGGCACCCGACAGGCTGATTGTGACCATCTGATGCAGCCATGGGACCTTATTGGACTCTATTGTAATTTTTTTGGTGGTATGTAGTATTGTTTATTTTGCCACGAGCCAGTGTGCAGCCCATATCTTCGATTATCTCTACTCATATCACCAGTCCTCGGACCCCCGCCTCCCCTTCCCCTCACCCCCCCCTCTTCCCCTCACCCCCCTCTTCCCCTCACCCCCCCTGTTCTCCTCACACACCCCTCTTCCCCTCACAACCCCCCATCTCCCCGCACCCCCCTCTTCCCCTCACCCCCCTGTTCTCCTCACACACCCCTCTTCCCC